>NC_085859.1:53383676-53386176 GCF_034702125.1 Engraulis encrasicolus | reverse complement strand
CTCAACCCCTCCTGAAGAGACATTTCAACACCCCCCCCAAAGGATCCGTCACAGGCTAAAAAAAAATCGGAATAAACAGGAACTTTTTTTTATTAGTAAGGTAAGCGAGGATGAGTCAGGGAGACAACCTTCCTCCTGTACAGTATCTACCTCCGCAAAAAGGCCTAAAGACTTTTCTTCCCTTCTCTCTATTTTATATATCATGTATTCCCTTGCTTCTGTCTACCTATTCACACTGTCCTGCTATGCTCTTATGCTAGCGGGTAATGATGTCTGTTTGCAGGTCTGCTGCCAGCGTTCACTGGGCCCGGGGCAGTTATATGAAAAGGCACCCCTCTCAAAGCATACAATGTCATTGGGACCCATTCTGCAACAACCCCCCGCCCTCCGGGCCCAGGATGACTGACCGGTTCGTCCTCCCTTTTCGGTGATGTCTGTCGATGCCTCTCCATGGAAACAACAGAGATCAGAGGATGCCAAAGCTTCAGAGGACGACAGCCAAATACGTACTTACAGTCTCTCACCGTCTCTCCCTGGCAGACCACTCATCTGTCTGTCTGCAGACTCTCTCTGTCGTGCGTGTGTGTGTGCATGTGAAAGAAAATCTGTCCACTGGTTGGCACTCTAAAATGCACACTAGAAGTCCTCTTTGCTCAGAGGGCATCCCAGTTTATATTTTGTTCTGTACAGTAGCTAGCTATTTACGCTTGTCTTCGCTGTCTTAAAACATAGTCGTACTGATACAGAACATTGGAACAGTTTGTGAACAAAAGCATACACTGTATTTTCACTTGAACCTGAAACATCCGTCTCAGGTTATTCATTTGTTGACAGGCACATTATATTCGGTCTCAATAGACTACACTAATGGAAGTAGGGAGAGAGAGAATTATGACACAATATTTGATGAAGAAAAGGGGGAGCAAGAGGGAGAGAGAGACAGAGAACGTCAAAGAGAGAGAGAATGAGAGAGGGAGCCAGAGAGGGAGAGAATGAGAGAGGGAGCAAGGCAAACATAAAAAACAGATCAGTGTGGGAGGAGGAGGGAGGTAGGGAGGGAGAGAGGGAGGAGAGAAAGAGATAAAGAGGGAGTGTGATTGAGAGATACAGTAGATAGATAGAAAGACAGTGAGTGATAGGATAAACAATGAGTAAGCCTACAAAATAACCCAGACGTCCACACATACAGTACGGCGTGCCACCCATCACGCCCCAGACGTCTCGTCTCCACACCCAAACAACAGACCCCATGCGGGTTGTCATAGCAACTGGGCCCTGATCTGTTCAAGACAGGGGAGCCAGACGGACAGTCCATAACAGCAATTTCCTCGCAGAACACCGTCGGAACGTAATGTAACACGCACAGGCCGTGAACACAATGCAATTCGGTGAGAACAGCCTTTCGGAAATAGCTTCGTTAGCATCGCCTATATGTGGATAGTACTTGTATTCGGCAGAGTGCAATGTGCAGTTTCTTGTGTTGTGTGTTCTACAAGACATGGCCATGGGTTTAGGCAAACATGCACTTCTGAGACACACAAAAGAAAAATGAATATGGGGATGGTGGTGTATCTTCACACAACATGGCCCCTACAGCAGCCACGTTTTATCAGTTTATGACAACTTGGAACCCTTTGTTTATGCCAGAACCCATTGCCTTTGATTAAAGTAAGGTAAAGGTAGCAAAGAGCCACTCCCTATCTCACTCCATGGCTGAGGTGCCCTCGAGCAAGACACCTAACTCCACACTGCTCCGGGGACTGTAACCAATACCCTGTACTTGAAAAAATAACTGTAAGTCATCAGCTAAGTGTAATGTACTGTGATGGGCAGCCAAAACTGTCAGCGGCACTGCATAGATGAGTGCAGATGCCTGTCTGTTAACACTCACAGAGACTATGGCAGCGCGCTCAGCGGTCTATACAGTATGTGTTGTTGTTGTTTTAATCCCAGGGGAATGACATCTCGTTATCTACGCCAGCAAAGGGGTGATGAGATGAGTGAAGTGCTGTGGCTATGCTGAATGGACACATACCATCATACCATACACAAGCATACACACACACTCACGCACGCGCACTCACACACACACACACACACACACTTGTATACACACGCGCGCGCACATACACACACACACACTCATGCGCGCACACACACACACACACTCATGCACGTACACACGTACACACACATGCACACACGCACAAACACAGACATACACACACGTATGCATGCACACACACACACACACTCACACAGGCACGTACACATGCATGCAAAAACACACACACACACACACACACACACACACATGTTTGCATGCGCGCACACACACACACGCACACGCATACACACATACACACATATTCGCACGCATGCATACACACACACACACACACACACACACACACACACACACACACACACACACACACACACACACACACACACACACACACGTGTAGCCTGTATTTATCGTGCATTTGTGTATACCGTC
>NC_085859.1:53366176-53381176 GCF_034702125.1 Engraulis encrasicolus | reverse complement strand
CCCCAATAATAGAACCCGGAAACAATGGGCCAATGGAACCTCTCTCTCTCTACTCTCTCTGGTCATTACGGCCATTTGAATACTAGTAAGCAACCATTTATTAGCAGGTGGGGCTCTCAGCTATAGGGCCCTCTGCAAGTGCCTGGTTTGCTTGACTATGTTAAAAACAATCTGTCATATCACGTCCTCCCATTAAAGCAACGGCTTTACTTCCCGCAGATCACATGTTTCATTAAGATGCGGAGAGCATCTGGCACACAGGTGCAATACATACACATATACTGTTAGAAGTAATAATGATATTAAAATACATAACAAGAAAACATAATGGTACTAAGGACAAAAAAAACATGAAACAAAAACAAAAACATGATCAAAGACACAAGATCAAAGACACCCATGGCTACGCTACTCTATTTTTTTATCTCTATCTAAATGTGAGTGTGATATAAATAGTTATCACTGACAGTGTTACAGTACTATAAAAGGTTCCTCTTTCTAGACGTGTTAGCCCAATGAACTGAGAGAGAGAAAGCCGGAGAAATTATTGCCATATGCTAAATAAAAAAGGGGTTCAAATTAGCAAGATAATTAATTATATATTTTAATGAAAGGCCGGAGCAAAATCCATGATTTAAAAGTTTCTACAATGTCATGAAGGACGCTGATTGACTGAATGTCATTATGTGTAACAGGGCATGTAACAATGTAATAGATGTCATGGTGTGAGATGTTACAACATTTGACATGGCAAAAGTTGCATTCAAACTTTATAGGTCTTCTGATGGAAACCTATCAAAGTTTGTGATCTGGATCTGTAGAAGATATCCAATAAGAGGACGAGCAAGGATTACTTCGGTTTTCTAGGTTTTGTATGATAAAGAATGTGGTGGTGGTTAGAGCAAGGTTCTATGTCGGAGAATGCTAGTAATAGTAACAATAAAAAATAGTGAAGTGGTGGAGCGAAAGCGCCGAGGGCAGTGGAGGGCAGCTACCTGTCAGAATCAGGGCCGTAACGAGACATTTTGAAATACCGAGGTCAACTGCGTGCGTGCTGCACTGCATACTGTACATTTAGAATGCTTAAACTCGTCAGTCAAACTCTTCAGTTTGTCTTCATTAATCACTTTCTTGAGGATAAATGGGAGTGGCGTATACAGACTGAATTTATCATTGTTGACCATAGATTGATTTTCATCATAGATCAATTTTACATTTCTGAAAAAAATACAGAGGACATGACCTCTGTGTCCTCTATGGTAGTTACGGCCATGGTCAGAATATTGTCAGCATAGCTGTCAGAAGTTGTCTGACAATTGTCAAGTCATCACAACTGTGTTACTACGCCATCCCAAAGATGGTCGGACCCTGCACAGTTTTTACAGGGAGGTGTGAGTAAGTGGAAAAACGTCGCTCTGAAAGTAACAAAGTAGCCAACGTTTTTGTGATGTTATTACTACTAGTGTAGACAAGACATAGTGTAGTAGCCTACTTGTCATTTCAAGCTCATAGTAGGCTACTATACAGAGTAGAACAGCATTCATTAATCCTGGAGGAAATGAAGGTATCTAGTAGCATATGTAAACACACAATGCACAAGACATCATACAAATTATTGCACGACATGTGTGTATACTCACCGTCCACTTTATTAGGAACACCTGCTGCAACTGAAGCCCTGATACTGTTCATTGAGGCAAATTTCTGATCAGCCAATCACATGGTGGCAACTCAATGCATTAATGGAGACATGGTCGAAGTGATCTGATGCAGTTCAAACAGAGCATCATAATGGGGAAGAAAGGTTATTTCAATTACTTTGAACATGGCATGGTTGCTGGTGCTGATAGGGCTTGATTTGATTATTTCAGAAAGACTGATAGGCTACTGGAATAGTCACACACAACCATCCCTAGGGTTTACAAAGAATGGTCCGAAAAAAAGAAAATAAATACAGTCAGCGGCGATTCTGTGTGCAAAAATTCCTTGTTGATGGCAGAGGCAGAGGACAATGGCCAGACTGTTTTGAGCTGATACAAAGGCAATAAGTAAAATAACCACTCATTACAACCAAGGTATGCATGAGAGATTCTCTGATTTTACGGCACATCAAATCTTGAGACAAATAGGCTACAGCAACAGAAAACCACATTTGGTGCCACACCTGTCAGCTAAGAACAGGAAAATGAGGCAATAATTTACACAGGTTAACCATAAATGACACTAGAAGATCGGAAAAATGTTGCCTGATCTGATGAGTCTGGATAGCTACTGCAACACTCGCACCAGCAACATGAAAACATGGATAGACCCTGCCTTACATCAACGTTTCAGGCTGGAGATATACTGTATTGGCATAAGGATATTTTTTAGCACAATTTGGAACAATAAATATAAATTTATCTTTGCTGGAATACCATAGCCTACCCGAGTATTGTAGTTGCAGGCAGTTCGGGCAGTTCTGAAGGCAACAGGGGGTCCAACCCAGCACTAGAGAGGTGTTCCTAATAAAGTGGCTGGTGAGTATCCTCTCCTCTCCTCTCCTTTCCTCTCCTCTCCTCTCCTCTCCTTCTACTCCCCTTCCATCTCCTCTCCTCTCATCTCCAATCATCTTCTCCCCTCTCTTCTGTGTATTAACTATTTTAAGGGTTCTGTGTCTGTTGAGGGCATGCTATGTTCGTGTGAGGTGTAGGCCTATACGGTATGTCAGGTTTGAGTGATGGCTGTGTGTAGGCTATGTGTTTAGCGTAGGCCCTATGTTAAAGGTCTAGTATGTGTGTGGCATGTGTAATGTGATTCACTGTTTTCAGAGGGAATGGAATACATGGAATAAAAAAATAATAAAATGGATGTGAGTAATGAAAATAAAATTGAGAAAGTTTACAAAATTAAAATGATGGAAAAAAATAATGAAATGGAACAATGGTAAACTGAACAGTGACTTGTGATAATATGACATGTACAGTATATGCAGAAGGGAACGACAGCACTACCAGCTGTCCTGTCTGAAGTTGCAGGGGCGCGAAACGAACATTCGTCACAGAGTTTGGCCACGCCCCTTTAGGAGACCAAAGTGCTTGGTTGGTGAAACCATAGACATCATATAGAATACTACGGTATTCTATATGATGTCTATGGGTGAAACCACAGACCTATATTAATGTTAATGTAGGTCTGTGGGTGAAACATTCCATCCCATTGTTCACGTCACCAGTTATCCATCTTGTTAGAATCTTTGGTGTAACCTCTTTGCTACAATGATGTCATGGGTAATTTCACGTGCAGCACTTTAAATCCTCAAACCATGTCTTCATAGTAGAATGAAAGTGACAGTCCCACTGGGCTGAAGTGCCATCGTCATTGTGACACAGCTGAGTAGACCACATAGCGCACATTATATTAATGCCTCACCCAAGTGAGAGTGCAGGGGTGCAGTAGCCTATACCATTCTTATGGTAACTTAGTCAGTAGGTAAGCAATGTTAATTCATAAAGCACATTTTAAAGAGTGCAAATTGACCAAAATACTGTTTAGTGTGTGCAATCCAACTAAGGGAAATATTATGAGCAATGATAAGATGTGATAAAAACCAAAAACCACCATACAGAGAAGCTGCAGTAAAATGCAGAGGAAGTAGAAGTAGGGGCAGCAAGCCCATGCGCATACATTTACCTTGGAGCACCTCATCGACAGCGAGAGTTCAAATGAGGGAAAAGCTATTAAAGCTTGAGACTGCCTGTCTGCATCACTGTGCCAATCCCCCTCCACCCCTTCCCCTCCCCTGCCCTCCCCCATCCTCATCCTCATCGCCTACCTGTCTGCCTCACCCAGTCAACCCCCCACCCCACCCAACTCCCCTCTCCTTTGCTCCACACCACACCACACTCATGTGCTCCTCTCCCCCCCCCCTCTCCTCTCCTCACCCCCACCATCCCCTCATCCCCTGCCTGTCTGCATCACCCTGTCCCTCAACCCACCCCACTCTTTTACTCCCCGTGTGAAAACCACCCCTCACCCCCCACCCCCCAGTATTGGCACTGTGCTCCGATATGCTGCAGGAACAGAACGCTGTGTTGCTGTGGCAATGGACAAAGTGCTTCCTGAGAATACCAATGAGCATCGCTCCAGCCGGTGCTCGAGGTGCATTAACGGGGAAGCAGCAGCACCAGACAACCCCCGCCCCCACCACCACCACCACCACCACAAACCATGCACCTGAATCACCTTGTTCAAACAGAAAAATGAAAGTAGCCTATTACTGTGTATCTTTTCACTGTAGCAGTAGAACAATTCCTATTATGGCATCATAACAAATCTTTCAAATCTACCCTTTTCGGTACAACAATCTGGGGAACAAAAAGTTGTTTGACCTGAGCATACATATCACAAGCATGCACATCCACATTTGTGCAGTAGATATGAAATTATACTTTGGTGGCATTATTTAGTGCAGGGGTAGGCAATTAGCGGCCCGGGGGCCAAATCTGGCCCGCCATCAATTATATTTGGCCTGCAAGATGCAACAAATTGCAGTGTAGTCAAATAGCCTAATTGAAAAAAAAAATGCAGACAGGATTTGTTCTATGCTTCTTTGTTTGTCTTGCATTCAGAATCAACGTTCCATGGTTCCATGGCCTTTGACAAAGAAATTTTGCATTGATATCTAGCAAGCTTCAGCTAATGAAACATGTTATAACAATAAGCAACAGGCAATTGTACACAGTAGTTACTGCAGGTTGCTAAGGCAGGTCACCCTTTTCATGAGAAAGATGCCAGGATATGCATCAGTACATAGTAGGAAATTAAAATCAAGTTACATGACATTAATTGTATGCATGTTTAAAAAAAAATGTATCTCTAATATAATACAAAGAACAACTTTTCAACCAGTAGAGAACCATGGCCATGGCCGGCCCGTGGTGCCCTTGTCGAAAAAAAAATCAGCCCGGTCCAAACCTAAATGCCTACCCCTGATTTAGTGCAATAATAGAGGGCCTATTACTGTGTCCCACAGTGTATCCAATGTGGCAGCCTACATAATAATAAAAAGGAGATACATAACTGTGGTTGGATGGCCGCACATGTTGGGCAGAATATTCCTTTATAGACCTGTTATTTTATTTCTCAAAGCGTCCTAAAGAGTCCAAGTGCAAATTATATCCTTTTTGGTTCAATAAGAAGTGCTAAATCTGGTGGTGTATTACTTGAGAAAGTTCAAACCAAGTACTCTACTACTAATTATAATCGGTAACACTTTACTTGACGCCGGTGTCATATGCATGTCATTACAATGTCATGTCATGACACTGAAACATTATGTCCATGGCATAAACATTTTATGATTGTTGACCTTAAGTGACATTCGGTTATGACACTGTAATGACATGCATATGACACCGGCGTCAAGTAAAGTGTTACCTTATAGTCTATTAGGCCTTGATTGACCTTGTCTAAGTGCTGAGGGTTTAGCCAGCAGGGGGCGATGGTATTCCTTTCCCTCTGTCTCACTTCTCACTCCCCTCAAAAATGTTGGCCTTATTGTTCCCAAAAAGTGATGTATGAAAGTAAAAGTATACGTTCTTATCAATAATTTGAATGGCTTTTTAGTTGATGGCGATTGGTCACTTCATTAGGCTTGGAAATTAACATCAGGCCTAGAAACCATCACTGAGTTTGAGTACAGTACCTAACTATTATACAGCCATCCAAACAATGTTTGTTTAGCTTAAGTCTCTTTTTAAGATTTGATATAGGTTACGGTCTACAATGGTAGACCTACATGCTGCTGTAATGTAAATCTCAAAAGTAATGTTGTTGGGGTTTAAAAAAAAAAAAACAAAAAAAAAAAAACAATAGGCCTATTAAGGTTTTGTTCTCCCCCTCGGGGTATCAAACCCTTGTCTCCCGTGGTGGTGTATTGTCATTATGGATGTACAGACGAAAACATTTGATTATGGGTATCCCCAGCTGGAGGCGGCGCCAAGGCAGGGGTCTCGTGCAGGCGTGGCTTGTCGAATGGAGTTGGTGGTCAGGAATTTGCTGGCGGTAGTCTGCGAAGGGGTTCTCGGACACGGTAAGGGCCCAGGGTTTCCAAGTTAACAAAAAACGTCTGTAAAACGTACGACTAACATAAAATGGTTTTGTTTTGGACTCAACTTGGTTTAAAACAAAAGGATTTTAAATGTAAGGTTCGTGTCATACACGACAGCTGGATATTGGGGGTAAGATAGATTTAAGATTGAAATCCAAGTCATCATCACTCCATAGCTCTCTTTTATTTCTCACCCCTGGCATTCAGTAAGTCATTTTGATTGTTTTTTCTACAATGTGTTTTGCATGTTTATTTAAATTTGTCTGGAAATTGACATGTTCTGTTGGAATTAGACATCATGTGAACTGGCTGTCAAGTGGTAGCCTAACTTACGTGAAGCGTGCGTCACGTTTAAATCAGTGGTGGATTCAGACAACATTTCTGATCGTCGTCGCATCGGCTGTTTGACAAGTGGTTTCATATCTTGGGACTTCAATGAGTCTGCATTATCCCAGCCCAACATAACTATCTTCGCTAGTTCTGGGTATGGGACCGGTTTAACTGACGTCAGTTGTCAGTGTCGCTGTCACTAACTATTTACGCATGTGTTGGTCATCGGTTTCATGACACACATAGATATTAGCCTGAGTAGAGGATGTCCGTAGATATTGAGCGTTTGGTCTGAAGGTGAGTTGGGCTGCCTGTGTGCTCGTGTGTGTGCGTATGTGTGTGTGGTGTGGTGCGGCGCGTGTGCTGCACGCGTGCGCCAGAGAGGGGAATCTGTGGTCTGATGCGGTGCGCATTATCTGCTGACGGCTAGGGTAAGTAGCCGACCATTGTCATATTGTCCTTAAGATTTTAACATGTTTAGGGTAAGTGTTTTTCACCTGGACAAGAAATGTCACCGATAACAGCTTGAACTCGCCAGCGGTTTTCCCATTTAGAACGGTGAGAGAGCAATGGACGGTGTTCTCGCATGGCATTGGATGGCTGAACAGCTGTTTTGTTGTCAACCATTTCTTCAAGCCATGGTGATAACAGAGGTGCCTGTTTTGAATGTGCACTGGGTGCATTGCTTGTAGTTCTAGACTACTCAGCTGTGATATTTGCCCCTGTCACCACACCTTTCTCCCGTCGAGCTTGGCATCTGGGTATTTTGATAGCCCGAAACAATGAATTTGTAATTTCTACCCAAATGCGAAGGGGTGCATTGTAGCCTGTAGAGTGTACCAGTAGCATTCGCCGGTATACTGTCATTGTTTAACCAGTTCGTGTTGAATAAAGGCAGTATAAACTTAAGTCATCACTGGCCCATATGAAACTGTCATGAGACGTTGCCGCTGCAAACAGCCCTTTGACGAGAGGGTGCATTTGGCACACATTGATTTGGGAATTGGTGATAGTCGGGACGACATTGCTGCATATAGAGTAGAATTAAATAAATCGAGTTATTCCGTCGGCTTCTGAGTGACCTCAGTGTGAAATACATCCATAACAAATGTGGTTTAATATCACCCTGACACTGTGTGTGTGTGTGTGTGTGTGTGTGTGTGTGTGTGTGTGTGTGTGTGTGTGTGTGTGTGTGTGTGTGTGTGTGTGTGCGTGCGTGTGTGCGTGCGTGCGTGCGTGTGTGTGTAATGTACGGTGGTGGGGGTTTGGGGGATGTCTTCGTAAATGTCATCTAGTGCAAACCTCTTGTGCTTGGTTTTGGTTTCAATGCCTGCAGCCCACGATCATACCCTGAAAATATGTTACCAACTAATCATGATGGATGCTTTTTAAAACTATTATTATTATGTTGTCGTTGTTTTTGTACCATTGACTAATATACCTCCTGCCTTTTGGGCTCAGCTTTAGACTTGGAAAATACAGTAATTAGTAATACAGTACTTTCTATAGGTGACTCCTGATTTGTCCTGATCTTGATTTTACATTATTGGAGACCTGGAGCGAAAGCTTGCAGTCTTGGTTGAAAGTTCCTTGTTATGGGTGTCAAAAGCTGATGCAGTGTTGGAATACTGTCTGTGAAAGAGCAGTGTATTGCCCCGTGGATTGATGATGGATCCTTTGGCACGGAACAACAACATTTTCTAAATACAAATATTAGCCTATGTTCTGCACGCAAGGGTGCAGTTGACTAGAGCTAAGGCTTAGGCCTATGCTACTGATACTTGGATGCTTTGAAAATATGGATGAGTTTTATTTGATGTCTGCGGTCTGCTGATGGTGCTGGTCACATGCATTTTTAATGTATGTTTAAATATCTGTTCATGTATAAACACGAGATGTGGATAAAAATGAAAAACTCCATCCTGGCAGGTGCATTTTAGCCCTCTAACTGGGGTACTTTTTAAATTAAATGTGAGTTTTGAAAGGAGCATACTCTATTTATGTGAAAATGAGAAACCCAAACCAATGCGTTTTCCAAAAAATATACATATGTGAACAGCTTTGTGCTTTACTGCTTCAGCTCAAGTCCTGTGACTGTCGAAAACGAGTGATTTGTCAGTAAGCAGATAAGGATGGGCAAGTAATTGATTGGTAATTGGGATCGATCTGTGTTGTTGAGCCTCAGGCACATGGCATCGACCACATGGCAGAAATGTCACATCAGTCTAGTAGTAGTGCATCTGAATTGGGTGTCCTATTCTCTAACTGTATGTATGCACATTTGTCTAACTATATGTATTTCATGTGCATTGTCTATGTATGGCAACATACTGGTATGCTTATTTGTTCTATCCATTAACATGGTCAATTAGTGAAAGCACCTGCTCTAAGGACACATGTGACACTCATAGAAAAGGGTGACCATAGCTCACATTTAATTAGTAGGGGCCTATTTAATTAACTGATACAGGGAATACCTGGAACTAATACATAGGTTTTTCATTTACAAACATTTGTGTTGTGAGGAGGGGCAAGATGCTAAGCAGCCAACCACATGAGCTAATTTCATCTATACATGGGTTCTACATTTGTTTTTCTCCTGGTTGCGCGACTCGTGTTTATAAACATGGGGAACCCATGTATCTCCTGGTTGCGCGACCGTGTTTATAAACATGGTGAACCCATGTATACATGGGTTTTTCGTTTGCAAACATTTGTGTTGTGAGCAGGGTTTGACTGACAGCAGTTTCCAACAATCAGAGGTTGAACAGTGAGCGGGCAGGGTCGCACAGCCAGGGATTGTTTATGAATGGTAAACCCATGTATACCGTGTTAGGGATTGTAACCTGTCTGTGAAGCTTTACAACCCAACACTGAGGGAAAGTGATGTTGGACTGTCAATGGTATGGACTGAATCCAAAATGGCACTCCTGTTCACTACTCCATGGTGCACTATTAAAGGACCAAAACAACGCATCTGACACCCTATGTAGTGAACTAGCTAGTGCGTGTGCATTTCGGACACGTAAAGGCATAATCCCCCAGATGTCAGTGTTAAGAAAAGGCTTGGACCGTGTCAGTCCTGACTCCTGTGGTATTGATTTGGTTATAGCCAGTGTCACGTGGAGCAAATGAATTGGCTTTTAGAGGTATGCCGCTGCTGCAGTCAATTTTAGGCTTCAAACCACATACCCAGTTTAACTGTCAGTGTGTGGATAAGAAGTCTGACCTTTTTTGAATTTGAAAAAATGAAAATTGCATGACCATTTTTTTGGTCGCACGTAACCCAACTAAAATTTCCGAATTATTTTTTATGTTTTCATTTCTAATCATCTCACCCACACCTACCCCATTCCTTTTGTTGCTTGTTTGTGTACTAATTTCCACGGTGCATTTTCTTCCCCATATGTTATATAATGCAATGCAATGTATAGGCTGTGTATGCATATCTCCACTCAGCTGTATGAGTCAGCTAAGCTAAGCATGCCACATTCCTCCCTCCCCCATACACCACCCCCCATTACCACTCCACCTTCAACCCTTACAGTACACTTGATTGTATATAGTCACTGTACCATTACCTGCACATATGATTGCTGTATATATTTATTGTGGATTTTTAGAAGTTTTGTATATTTTGAAATATCGTTATACAGTACTGTACCTTTATTGTTGAATTACTTACTTTACTTACTTACTTATGCTTCCTTGCATCTATGGGCTGTTTTTCAACATCTTTATAGTGTGGTGTGGTGACAACAAAGTACCTCAACTCAGCTAACCATGTCACCGCCCTCCCCCTCCCCCTCCCCCACTCCCGTTATAGCAAGCGAGGGTGGTTCCGGACGTGCGCTGTCTGTCCATCAAAGCCATGGGGAAGGACTACTACAAGACCCTGGGCATCCAGGCGGGGTCCAACGAGGACGAGATCAAGAAGGCCTACAGGAAGATGGCCCTCAAGTTCCACCCGGACAAGAACAAGGAGCCCAACGCCGAGGAGAAGTTCAAGGAGATCGCCGAGGCCTACGAGGTGCTGAGCGACCCCAAGAAGAGGGTCATCTACGACCAGTACGGGGAGGACGGTGAGTGATTCCGGCTGCCCCCTGGGCGATACATAGGTTTTCGTTTACAAACATTTGTGTTGTGAGGAGGGGCCAGATCCTAACCAGCCAACTTCGTGAGCTCATGTTTTGAGTGACAGCAGTTTCCAACAATCAGAGGTTCAACAGTGCGCAGCCAGGGTCGTGCAGCCAGGGTTGTTTACAAACGGTAAACCCATGTATACGCAAGCCTCTCTTGTTGTTGTCTCTTGACTTCCATAGCGAACTGAGTCATGGTTTGCCAGATGTAATGTAATGTAAATCAGCCTACGAGGTCCTGAGCGAGAGCCCATAGAGGGTGATGATGGTATAGATGTTATGTCTTAGTGTCTGTCAAGTGTAATGTAATATAATGTATAATCAGTTCTTCTGTGTGTCAGATAGATGGTGAGTCAGTTTCAGGGGTCCTTCTCCCTTCAGATCCGTATTTGGAGTAGAACTGGGTATCCGAGGACACGACTCAGACGAAAAAAAGATGATTATGATTCACAACTGAGCCTTTTCCCCTTCCCCATACAAAGTCATATTTTCCAGGCTGGTTCTGTTTCACAGTTGAAATCCAATACTGAGTGCTAAGAGGATGCCGTCACTTTGCCATTTTTACACGTGTGCCTCAATCTGGAAATAAAACATTGAAAAAAAAGAAAAAAGATAGATAAGAGAAAATAGAAAAGTACTCAGCAGCGTGGGGTGGGGTGGGAGGGGGAGGGGGTATAATACACAGTGAATTCTGCAGTGTTAATTCAACACACCGAGTACTCTGAGACCAAACACACTCCAGAAGATGTTAAATCAACTCTAAGTGTTGAATTAACACTGCATTTTTTACTATAGTATGAAGGCCCACTATAGAGATATTGCTCTGAGTGTTGCCTTGACACTGCAACATTTATTGTGCATATTCGGACCAAAAAAGAAGCACCTGATGGAACTGCAGCTAGAGCGGTCCTCCATCCTCTGGGCCGCTAGGCTTGGCTAGCTAGCGCTGTCTTGTCTATCTTTAGTTGGTGCCTCACAGCGGGGAAGCCCAGCAGTTCGCTCTATAAGCACACTAGGAGGATGCCTCAGGTACTCATCACTGGGTAGCACTTTATATAATAATGCTTACTCACACATGAAATGTTAACTCGTGTGGCGAAGGCCAAGTTGGCAGATGTACGATAATTATTGTATTTGTACCATAGCTTTGTCCTCTGGAGGATCAGAAACACATGATGTATAATAATTTCAGAATTTTCATTCAGTTGACCTAAAACAACCGTTTGGTTTGTGTACAATAATTTCTTCCCAAATGTCCAGAAAAACTATAATTTGAGGAACATTTTCCATCTGGCAACACTGGGTAAAGGGGCGTACTTGTAGAGTTGTCCTGCCGTGATTCAAACCCCAGACCTCCTGGGTTACCAAACTGGGGTGCACACTCACTGGTGTATGTATGTGTATTATTTCTCAGTAATATAGTTTTCTCAGTATTATTTGTAAACACATCTACCTCTGTCTGTGTCGGCTCGCTCTTTGATTTTTCATACATCGTTACGTATCAATCTCTGTGCCTGTTGTCTTCATTTCTGTCTGTGTATCATCCATTTTGTCTGCATTGCTATCTCTGTATTTGCATATTATAAACACTGTATTTGATCCTACTAGTGAGAAATAATGTGAGAACAATTGCTAACAACTGTGAAGTATTCTAACCAAGGATTACCAAATGCATGAATGCTTTCTTGGGAATACTTTTTTGTCATTTTTTTTTACCCAGCGTGGCATTTGGCATAAAACCCTTTCACTCTTCCACAAAAACAGTTTCTTTGATGTTCAAAGCAAAAGTGTTCAGTGTCAGAGTGAGATAACGGATCAATACCTAAGTGATGCTTCAATGAAAGCGCCATTTTCTGATCGTACTTTAGGGTTACATTGAAAACAATGGAATAATTGATACACAGGAAAACAGCTGTGAAAAAGCTGCTCAACGACTCTTGACTCTTCAATGGGTTGTTGAGCCACATGCAGCAGTCACGTCAAGTCATCATCATCAGTAGCGGCAGTGATTGATGCTTGACTGTTCTGTCTACAGCCACATAGTAGTAAGGGAATAGGGTGCGAGATTACACGGCAAGAAATGGGAGAGAGTAAAGTTACATTAACCCAAATAAAGTGTTAGCAACCCTGCGGAGTGTCATTACTCTGACAGCGGAGTAAAAAGTCAGTGTAAAATTCTGCAACTCTGAAAATGTTACACTGACCAAAGAGTAAAATTAACACAATTTTTGAGTGGGACCAAATGTTATCTGAACTGAAACAGAGTTGATTTCAACTCTTAAAGGGTTGTATTAACACTGGTACTTACCGTATACTGTGTGTTGGGAAAATGCAAGCAGCCCGGTTTCCTCCAATCAGTGATTGAAGTTGACACATCACAGCTGATGTGTTGGTTTCCCTCTAACAGGCTGTGACAGCACCTATTCCTGCTGCGCTCCACATTGAGCCACGTGCTATTTTAATGGACAGCCATGTGCTACAGATCTCTGTGGCCCGGGGAAACTAACTGAGGCTGTTTTGCAAAGCCGGCTATTGCGAATCACTGGCAGCAATGCATTTTAGCTGCAGTGCGACACAGTTTACCGGTGGGAAAGCTGACAGGGAGGGAGGCAAACGGGCTTGTTGTCCCAGGGCCAGGGAGAGAGGGGACCCAAAATTGTGTCCTCATTACATTATAATTATTTTTTGAGTGACCGGCCCTTTCAAATGACTGTGTCATGGCCGCCACCAAAGCTGTCAGCTGTATTGCGGGTAGTGTAATATGTTATATGTGTTTTGCCATTCACTAAATAGAAACTACATGTAGGCCTACATCTTCTCTTCTCTGCACTTGATTGACTGCTGATTCTGTGGGTTGGCAGGTAATCACCACTGGTTAGTCACACATGACCATTTTAAAGCAAATTTTTGAGTGTCCTCAGTTTGACCAGTTTTACCCCTTAACACAGAGCCTCTGTTATAGCCTTATTGTCACTGAGCCTTAATTGATTACTTAAGACTTTCTGACTTGTCATAACAATGTTGTTATGATGTTGTGGAGGGTGTAGTGGTCGATGGGCACATCTGCAGTAAGAGGCTACGATAGCTGCCGTCATGGTTAATATTATGCAGACACAATGTACTCTTCTTAAACAACAAAAGGCAACATTCAACTGGAACTTAGCCACCTATGCCTATTTCAAGACCCACAAAATTTTCAAACTGAATTTTAAACCTCTTGTCTCATTCCGCCACTTTTACGGGATGAGACTACATATCTGGCCCTACGTTCTCATCATCCCAACAAGCATGCTCTTTTTCCGACGTGTATTTTCCAGAGCAGTGGCCACTGCGCTCTGCGGGCTAGGTCTTTGGGGTATAAATAGCGGTTGAGGTAGGCTGTTTGTGTAGGAGACGCTCGCATCGCTTCGGAGGGTTACACTCTGATCACTCAGCTGTGTGAATTCACATAGCCAGGCTCCATTTTTGTTTTGCTTTTTCTTTTTGGTTTCTCTGAGACACAGAAAGAGACAGCCAGACATGTCTAACAGTCTAACAGTTGGTGAGTCTGACACTTGAAACGAAACAAGACAAAAGCGTGGGCTGTTACAAGTCTCACCGTCTCACACGTGATGGAGGACAGTGATGCTTAGGCCATCGCCACAGACAACACATGCCTCTTAAACAGAATGAAGAAAGACATGCAGTATTCACAGACGTGTCACCACAATGCGTAGAAAACAAACTGCTTACACTCTTAAAGATCCAATGCTATTTATTTACCTCTATCAGTCGAGTTTATATAAACCAGTAATAACCAACTCTTTAATAGTTTAGTATTGAGTCGGAACTTCAAATGAGATTTATTGAGGGATTTTTGTGCTGCAAAGATTTTTTTTGTAAAAGGGCATTGAAATGAAACCTTTCTATGGATGAAGCTAAGCCCCCTGGTATGAGTCATGCATGCATACATGGAACTGATTAGACGTAGGCTAGGCACTGACTGCTGGAATAAGGAGGACATGTGCCAGCTCTGAAGATGAAGCATCCAAGGCACTTTTTGAAAAAGGTTAAAATAGCCTAGCTTTAATATAGCTAATACAAATTATATGAACTTTATGAAAAAATACCAACATGTTTCGGCCATAGTATGGCTTTCATTGTCAATGAGGGCCATACGATGACTGAAATACAGTATGTTGGCATTTTCTAAATCAGTAGTTCCCAACCTTTTTCTTAAGGGACCCATGTTTTTACTATTGTAAGCTTTGGTGACCCAACCACGCGAGCGCCCGCACGAGACGGAGCCACAAGATGCCCTCCGTTTCCTGCGAAAACTTATTTTAGTTATTTTATTCCTCAATTTGTCTTTGGTCAAATATAGAATAAATGTTTAATGTAGCACTTACAATTTGTTGCGTCTATGCATGTATTAGTTAAATGCTTTGTCTTTTATTCAAC
>NC_085859.1:53331176-53361176 GCF_034702125.1 Engraulis encrasicolus | reverse complement strand
CCAAAGCAAGGAGGACATAAGCAATGACATAGTATAATACAACGCTTTGGGAAATGGATGGTACATTTAAGTACACAATATTCTGCTGGGCTTGTGCAAGACTTTGTTGTTTACTGGAAAAACCTCACTACATTACATTACAGTGTTACAAATACATTACATTCATTAACTTAACACTTTATCACTTGACTATTATGGCAATAACTTGGATTTGGGGGGTATATATTAAGGTAACGTTAAGTATATTTGTAGGCAGGAAAGTTCTTCATTTCAAACGATTAGCCTCTACCTAAATTATAGAACATCACAGCAATTGCTGCTGCTACCGCTGCTGCTACACAGTAAAAAAAAAAAAAACACAGTTCAGTCGACACTTAGACAGTACTCGAGGAACAAACACACTCTACAAAATGTTACATTGCCTCTCTAAGTGTTGAATTAACACTGCAGTTTTTACTCTGTACTGCCGCATTGAATAATGGATCAGAGAGTTCTCCATAGGGCTGGAGCTGGAGCTGCTCGGTTCTGTGTATGCGAGTGCTCCACTGGATCAGTCAGATTGGGGCTTAAAGTCTTTAAAGTGTTATCAGCTCTCCACAGAGCTGAGAGGCGTGCTCTATTCTAAACTGGGCTGCTGACAGCTTTGGCTGGGCCAGGGACAAAGTTATCTAAAAAGCCCCCTCATTTTAATATATACAATGTAGTAATGAGGACCCAATACTGGGCCCCTTCTCTCCCTGGTCCCAGGACATGTGACCCATTTGTCGCCCGTGTCAGACAGCTTGCCTGTACTCTAGATGATGAGGCTGGCTTCCATCTTCTTCTCCTCCCTGCACCATCCCCATCCCCATCCCCTTCGTTCCTCAGTTTCCACTAAGCCGGATGTGCTCTCAATATTATTGCCGCACCGCACAGCGAGGGTTTGAGGATGATTTTCTCAGTCTTTTTTTTGTCTGAGAGGTTACATACATTATACACGGTGGGGAGAAGTTGGTATAATGCTTTTCGTCTGACAAGAGTAGTGCCCTGAATACACTGGAAGCTACTGGAATAGAAAAAGGACAACACATTTCAGTGTCCTGGATTTACGTTATCCAGTTGGCCAAAACTGGTTCCTCAAATTGATTTAGTTAGTAAGTCATCATTTTCATGAAACCACAATATGAAATCAATATTTTAATGTATAAACCGTACGATCATTCCTTTTCCAGTTCTAGTCAGTCAGCTGATGTGTGCCTCTTGCTTCCAGGTCCTAGAGTAGTGATTCTCAACGGGGGCGATACAGCCCCCCCAGGGGGCGTTGGTTAACCTTAGGGGGGCGTTTAGAAGGATACAGTTGAGAGGGGGTGGTGCTTAGTTGTCATTGGGGCCATTTACATTTTTGAAGCGTGAAGGGGGCATTGGCAGGCTTAGGGTGATGTGCAGGGGTCGTTTGTTCAAAAAAGGTTGAGAATCACTGTCCTAGAGCAATCTTATTTCAGATGAGTGTGGGCGGATTTTTGCACTAGCTTTCAGCAAGCTCAGATTGAAAGAGGTGAGGAATCTATAGGCTGAGACAGACAGACAGGTAGTCAGACAGATACACAGACAGATAGGCAGGGAGACTCATGGGCTCATGGTCAAGATAAGACTAAAGGAGGTAAGAGCCTGAAGCCTGAGACAGACAGACAGACAGATAGAGTTCCTGTGTCACTGTCTTCCATGTCCCATGTCTCTCGCTCAGGTTTGATAGATAGATAGATAGATAGATAGATAGATAGATAGATAGATAGATAGATAGATAGATAGATAGATAGATAGATAGATAGATAGATAGATAGATAGATAGATAGATGTACTTGGTCTCAATGCCTTCCCTGTCTCAATGTCTTCCCTTACCCTCCTTCTCCTCTCCTCAGGTCTGAAGAAAGATGGCACTGGCTCGACAGGTAACTCTGGTGGCAGCTACCACTACACCTTCCATGGTGACCCCCACGCGACCTTCGCCTCCTTCTTCGGCGGCTCCAACCCCTTCGACATCTTCTTCGGCTCAGGCCGCAGCGGGGGCACGCGCGGCGGCGGGACCACCCACCACACCACGTCCAATGGCTTCAGCTCCAGCGACCATCACCACGACAACCATCACCACGACAACGACATCGACATGGACGACATGGACGACCCCTTCGGACCCTGGGGCCACTTCGGCTCCACCTTCAGCGCCTTCAACGGCCTCAACGGCTTCCATCACCACGGCAGCAGCAGCGTTGGCGGGGGGCGTAGGACGCAGCGGGCGGAGCCTCTGAGGGGGCGTCGGCGCGTGCAAGACCCGCCCGTTGTGCACGAGCTGCGCGTCTCATTGGAGGAGATCTTCCACGGCTGCACCAAGCGCATGCGCATCACCCGCAGACGCCTGAACGCGGACGGACGCAGCATGCGCACCGAGGACAAGATCCTGAACATCGTGATCAAGCGCGGCTGGAAGGAGGGCACCAAAATCACCTTCCCCAAGGAGGGAGACGAGACGCCCGACAACATACCTGCCGACATCGCCTTCGTGCTCAAGGACAAGGGACACCCGCACTTCAGACGCGAAGGATCCAACATCTTCTACACCGCCAAGATCAGCCTCAAAGAGGTGAGACGCCTCATCCAGACAGACATGTAGAGAGACAGACAGACAGACAGACAGACAGACAGACACACAGAGTAGGGCTGCACAATATCTCAAAAATGTATCGAAATCGCGATATAAAGAGTGGTGACATGCGTATCCCAAAAATGACTTAATTATCAATAACAAGTACGAATTTTCTGTGCTGTCCAATCACTAGCTGAATGTCAACAAATGCACGAGAAGCCCGCCACGACCAAAGCTGCGCCCCCCCACAGAGACCGACAAATTGGTGACAAGAAAAACACTTGCCTATATTTTTAGATATCGTTTAAATATCGTTCTCGTGGTATTGTATGGTGTTATCGAGTATCTTTTTTTTTTCTGATATCGTGCAGCCCTAATTTTGAGACAGACACATAGTCTCAAAGTGGTGAGACACCCAACTCAGACAGACAGATAGTCAGAAAGACAGACAGGGACAGGCAGACAGAGTATAACATCGTCTAAACGGCCAATATCAGTATCAGGGAGGTGAGACACCTGACCATGACAGACAGTTAGAGAGACATAGACAGAGAGACAGGCATATAGACAGACAGGCATATAGACAGACAGGCAGGCTTCAAAATCCATCTTTTACATGGACATGATCAGCCTCAAGGAGGTGACGTGCCAGACAGACAATAAAAAAGACAGATAGGCAGGCCCGACAGGCTCCAACATAGATAGGCAGGCAGATAGACAGAAAGACAGAAACAGACAGATAGATAGACAGGTAGGCAAACAGACAGACAAACAGGCAAACCAACCCTAACCCCAATAGAGGCGATAGATATAGACAGACAGACAGACAGACAGACAGATAGATAGATAGATAGATAGATAGATAGATAGATAGATAGATAGATAGATAGATAGATAGACAGACAGACAGACAGACAGACAGACAGACAGACAGACAGACAGACAGACAGACAGACAGACAGACAGACAGATATGGGTCGAGTAGCTCCTCTTGCCCTGTATTATAAATTGGCCTTTAGGGAAATGAGTCTTTCGGCTGCATATCATATGTTGCATACATAAAGTTCTCTGGTTCCAAACCAGATGCAGTTTTCTCATTCATTAGTAATCGATTAATAGTTAATCTCACTTCAGGTCTCTGCTTCGTGCAGCTTCATGATCAGCCAACTGAGAGTGTATACATTTGCTGCTTTTTTTGCTCACTTTGTTTTTGCCAAGATGGTGTTTTCAGACATCCCTCCAACTCAGCAGGTAGCTGACATTTAAAAAGAGAACGGGGTCGTTGTTAGCGTAAACAGCAGATATACAGTAGCAATGGAAAGAAACAAACTGGCAATGCACTCGATGTAGCGAAAGGGTGGTTCAGAGCTGAAGAGAAACGCAGCTGATTCTGTTCGCACAGTACAGTATGAGTATTGCACCACATATATATCCTAATATGTCTGACATAAAATAGGATATTACACTGCAGCAGCTAGACATAAATGTGGTTCATTGTAGCCAAAGCTGTGCATGTGCAGTAATCATTAGAGACGATATTCTGCCTGAACTAAACTGAACTGAACTGTGATCTCCCCTTTTTGCCCTGGTGCACAGGGTTTGTTTGGTCAGTTGGGACGTCTGTCTCATCCTCTGAATAGCCACGGCCCAGACACATATTACAAGGGGTTTATTATTAAACACGTCACTTAAGCCTTGTTTGGCCTTTGTGTTCCTTGGTGTGGGCCAGCCTCCCAGCCAAGGGCTGTTTTGCTCTTGGGGCCAGAGACAGCTTTGGCCGGGCCCATGGTAAAGGAATCTAAAAGGGCCCACCACCCAATACATACAGTACGTACACTGTAATGATTGAGAAACCAATTTTGCCCCCCCTTTCTCCCTGGACCCGGAAAAACTGACACATTTCTCCCCCCGTCAGCTACCCCGCTCTCAGCCAAGGGCTGTTTTGGTCTGAGGGCCGGTGGCCAAAATAACCCCTGTAACCTCGCTGACCATCAGGGACGGGGAGGGAAAGGAGAGAAGGCTCTGCCCTGACTCGTGTTCTTCAGTGACACATTGGAATGCATTGCATTGACTTGACTAGGTCAGCGATTCTTGTAGGGGTGGGCGGTAACCGCGGTATAATATCGTGTGCGGTATTTTTTCATCAATGATAGAGATTTTGTGTCATACCGTCTACCGCAATAGCGCATTGCGTCCTGCACACTCGCAGAGGAATAACAGCAGCACAGGCATTTCATTAAAAACTACTCAATACAAAATGTGTAATGTAGGCTACAATTGTTTGCAATTGTATGTTATGCCAAAACATTTCAATTCTGGAGTGTAAATTTACTTTTAAGGCTGTAAAAGTTTAAAAATGTGTTTTCAAATTATTTGAATTCCCACATAGATAAAACAACGTCTGACCAGTCATTTAGAAAAATAAAATGCAAAAAGTGGTCTTTTGGTCATTTAGCCACAAAACGCTTAATTTTTTCATATTATACACAATGTACAATACCGTGATATATACCGTGATATATACCGTGGCTAAAATTATACCGAGGTATACATTTTTGGCCATACCGCCCACCCCTAGTTTCTTGACTAGGTCGGCACTTGACTTGGTCAGTGCTTCTACACCGTAAAAAGAATCAGTGTTGATTCAACACTTAGACAGTTGATTTACGGTAACATCTTCTAGATTGTATTTGGTCCCAGAATACTCTCTAAGTGTTGAAATACTATAACACTGCAGTCTTTATTGTGTAGGCCAGTGTTTCCTGACTAGGTCAGTGCTTCTTAGGTCCGAGCTTCAATACCTCCAATAGGTCCGAGCTTCAATACCTCTAATAGGTCCGAGCTTCTTGCCCAGGCCAGTGCTTCTTCATGAGTCCTTTGGATTGACTACGTGGGCTAAACCTTCTTGATGGTCAGTGTTTCTTGCTTAGGCCAGTGTTTTTTGATCAGGTCAGTGCGACCAGGTCAGTGTCTTTTGGACAGCGCTTTTTTGACGAGGCCAGTGTTTTTTTTTGACTAGGGCAGTGTTTCTGAACAAGGGCATTGCTTCTTGACTAGGCAAAAGCTTCTTGACTTGGTCAGTTTTTCATGACTGGGACAGTGTTTCTTGTGTCAGCCACTGCATCCTGACTGGGCCATTGTTTCTCACCAGTGTGGTCTTGTGAGTAATTGGTGGCACTTGTGGTCTTCCGCAATAAATCTCAAGTGATCTGTGGTCTGCCAGGAATTGTGTTCGCTTCTTTTTCTTAAATTTTAGTCGCATGCAAGTGTCAGTCAGTCAGCCAGAGGGAAATGGGTTTGCTTTTTTTGGATGGTTTGTAGTCGGCTTACTGTAGTTTGTCTGTTGAATTTGTTCAGGGCTTGGATGCTGTGAGCTTACCGCTTCAGGCATTTATTGTACATAGCCCTGTTAGCCTCATATGGCAGCAAGTCAAGAGAGACGATTTTCCTAAAGTGTCCTTAGTGTGAAAACGTTTGGAAAATCTGGGGCTACACTATTAGCCATAACTTTAAACTAGGTAATGTGAAGGATAATTTGAGTAGAGTAACTGTAGGGTAGAGTAACTCGATTAGTCAGCTGCTCGAACACATATTGAATATGCAAGCATGCATAAGTTCCTCTTGTAGCCTCTTTGTGAAGATGGGGTCGCCAGCAGGCCTATTCACTATTTTCTGGAAATACTCAACTACATCATAACAACATTGCTATGAAATTACCAAGAGCTTTAAGCAACAGATTAAGACATACAGTAGCCAAAACAATGTTGGTGACAGTAAGGTTATAACAAATCAAAGGGGTTAAGATAGATAGATAGATAGATAGATAGATAGATAGATAGATAGATAGATAGATAGATAGATAGATAGATAGATAGATAGATAGATAGATAGATAGATAGTATCGGCAAAGGGTTCACGATTCAATGTGCGTCACAATACAGATGGCGAGACGAGATGAGACGCTCGATGCGATTCTATCACAATGCATTGCGATGCATGTACTATTGCAATGCGTTGCTATATTAACTTCAGTAAATGTGTAAAAATACTGCTTATTTGTCAGTTGCTGTGTAGCATTCATACGTCAATTCATTTTAGCATCTGGGAGAGAACTTACATCACAACAGAAATATTACCTACTCTACTGAACAAAATTAGCCAGTGCCAAATGGAATTGTATTATTATAAACTGATTGATTGTCATGAATTGTCATGAATTTTGTTATGAATCGATGCAGTACCCTCTGTATATCTGGAAAATAAGTATCGTGATGCCTTGTCATGAATTGATGCAGTATATCGTGAAAGTAAGTATCGCCATGCATTGTCATGACGATTCTTTTGCACAGCCCTAATGGATAGACCGACCTACTTTTGCACATTAGAAACCTTTCAATCACATAGAATTCTTTGCAGTTTAAAGGTACACAGAAAGGACGAAGCTTTGAAGTATTCCCAGCCACCTTATTTTGATAAAACCTGACGTGATATTAAAAGGCTCTCTAGTCAGACTGCCAGGCTGCAGGAAAGTGGAAAGTTCTTTTTCCTCCTCCTTTCATGTGGCTCAGCAACATCTCAGCCCAGGTCTGTCTGTGTGTGATCAGGAGCCGGCCAGGAGCAGACTGCCTCGTCAGGGCAAAAGTATTACTCCAAGTCCTCGAGTCAGCCATTACGGCAGCACATAATAAGTGAGAATGAGAGAGAGAGAGAGAGAGAGAGAGAGAGAGAGAGAGAGAGAGAGAGAGAGAGAGAGAGAGAGAGAGAGATATGGAGAGAGAGAGAGAGAGAGAGAGAGAGAGAGAGAGAGAGAGAGATTTTAGTGATGACCTATTCCTTGTATTGACAATGCCCCAACAAAATGCCCTCCATTGCGTAAGGTGGGGGTGTGAGAGAGAGAGAGAGAGAGAGAGAGAGAGAGAGAGAGAGAGAGAAAGAGAAAGAGAAAGAGAGAGAGAGAAATGGTTCTGAGTGATGACCTATTCCTTGCATTGACAAGGCACCAAAAGGCATTCCATTGAGTAAGGTGGGGTGGCTGAGAGAGGGAGAGGGAGAGACAGAGAGAGAGAGAAAAATGAGAGAAAGATGGACTGCAGTGACAACCGATTATGTGCATTGACAAGGCCCCACCAAAGGCCAGGTGGGAGGCTGCTAGTAGTGTCAGGTCAGGGGCCCCGTATCTCACCTCATGTTCTTGACTGGCTACGTCAATCTAATAACCACATACCCACCAACACTACCACCACCACCACCACACTAGTACTCCCACTGCAGAGCACCTTGCCCCCCTGTCACACCACACTGCAGACCACGCCCACCCCTCTGCCAGAGATTCTTTAAGTATATATATCTTATCTACTCTCTCTGCCTCTGCCTTTCACTGCCTGTGACCTACTAAAACAGGGATTCCCAACCTACGTATTCCAACATGTTATAACTTATTAGCTTATTGTCAACAAAATGGTAAGGACCATGTCTTAATCTGTTACTTAACCCGTTAGGACACGGTTTTATACATTTGCTGTTACCAGAATGGCAATGACCAAGCCGTAGTGCATTACTGAAGGCCCTGTGTTATGTCATATTAATGTAGTAATATGGTTGTTAACTTTTCAAAGACTATTACTGTATAGCGTTCCACTGATGGAATGGCGGGCATTATGGGGCTACGACTTTTGATAATATTGCAATGCTGTTATGATATAGTTAAGCCCACCCTTACCTCTCCCTACACCTCCATACATGGCTTAAGTGTCCTTGAGCAAGGCACCTTACCCCCACATTGCTCCAGGGACTATAACCAATAAGCACTGTCAGTGGTTCTCAACCATTTTTGAACAAAAGCCCCCTGGACCATCCTAAGACTCCCAACGCCCCCTTGACTTCCTCATAAGCCAATATCCCCCTTAGTATAAAAAAAATTAAACGGACTAATGCCCCCAATGATGGCTAAGCACCGCCCCCTATCACAGTATTTCTCAATTGGTTTTGTACATTTCTCTAATCTCTCTCGCAATTTTCAAAACACAGTATTCATTCTCAAAACAGCTTTAACAAATGGCAAAACACCGTGGATGACCTGCAAAACCAAGTATCTTCCTCAAAATCCTTAGTTTGTCTTTCAAAACCAAGTTTTTGTGTCAATGAACGCGTCAGTGCCAGCAGAATGGTTAGTCATTGTGTCATAGTGTATGGACAAGCTAGTCAAATCGATTTGTCATGTTGTCAATTGACTAGTACACTCTTGAGGATGTTTTCTGAAGCGAAATGTTGTTTAGAATGGATGGAAAATGTTGTAAATTCGACTTTATATTACATTGATCAGGTAAGATTGTACTAGATATACATTTAGAGTATGACATATTTATTGAAAGGTTTTCTCATTGCAAAATCAAAAAAAATAGTCAACTCTGATTGAGGTGTCAAAGTGCGCCCTCTACCACCCCTTTTTACTTGTCTTGTAGGCCCATGTGGAAAAAAATATAGAACTGTAAAGCAAAATAAATTTGCAACAATACACTGATACTGTATAAAGTGCACTTACTGTCTTGTGAAATTCTAGGGAAATATTGCAATTTTGCGTGGAGCGTAATTATAAAAGGCACATGAGGCATAGAGTAATATAATGCAGTACAGTGCCTATTGTTGTATTGCATGCTTGTTTCCTCTTTCCCTTCTACTGCTTTTGATTAGAGAGAGTCAATATTTACCTGCGAGCAATTCACCAATTCAGATCACATTTATAGACACAAATCCAATGGAAATTATACAGTGCTTACATGTAACACATTATGGCAGCTTGGTAAATCATTTTGCATGTCAAGACTTATACTATGACGTAGGGCCTAAATGTTTTGGGGTTTGAGATAGTTTTGTGTATTCATTGACAATGCTTTTTGAGTGATATGACAAAAGCAATTGCTAATGTACAAAAAAGCTGAGAATTGTACACAACCATCTGCATGATGATGAAAGCATTTGCTTAATGCTGAAAACTATGAGAAACGTATTTTACCATGTGCACAGATAACAGCAGGAAGTCACAATTGAACAAGACATTTTGAGAATGATTATTCTGTTGTGAGAAATGTACAAAACCAATTGAGAAAAACTGTAACTGCATCCAATGCCCCCTGGGGGGCTGTACCGCCCCCGTTGAGAAACACTATTTTGGATGAAAGTCTCAGCTAAGTGTAATGTTGAGGTGGTAGTGGTGGGTGGGTGTGTGACAGAGTTGGGGGGGGGGTCAAAGTGGTCCGTAGTGTGGGGTGAGATGGGGGGGCAAGGTCGTATCTAAGAGTGGGTTGTGGTTGTGGGTATGTGGTTAGCCCCTTGGCCCCTCGAACATCGCTCCAACTTGACCCCACTCATCACCGCTCCTTCCCTCCTTGCCCAACCCTCCAGTCCTAAACTCCCTTTGCCCCACCTCCTCTATTTCTTGGCCAATTATACATCCCAGGCCCTTGCCCTACACCTCCTTGGCCTGTTGTCTATTACTCTTTGCTTCCTTACCCTTTGTATGTCCATGGGTCCTCCTCATGCATCTATTGTGCTGACTGGCAAGCAAACTAGGCAATTGCCCTCAGCTGAAAGGGGCCCCCTGGCAATGACTGGTTATGTACTTGCATTCAAAGGACAGCAATGATAACTTTGCGTGTGTGGCTCCGTAAATTTAATTACTGAAAGGTGCAATGATATTGCCATTGAAATATCTATTGAAAAAGGGGGGCTCCCCAATAGTTTGAAGAGAAGGAAAGTGTCCCCAGTCCCTGTTTGACAAGGGCCTCCAAATACCTTGGAATGGTCCTGTATCGGCCAGTGATTTAATCGAATCGTATCGTATCGCGGGGAATTCTTAAGTATCGGAAATAATTGAATCCCTGCTTTAAGAAATCGATACTGTATAGTATCGTCATGGAGGCTCTGATTTACACCCCTAATGCGAGGCAAGGGGAGCGAGGCTGATGGGACAGGACGGGACGGGACAGGACGGGTCCTAAATGGAACCACCAGATTTACTCTCTGCCACTGTGGTGTGAGCGTGCGCACAGGAATCTCATGGCCCAGTGTCATCCCCAGCCAGCCCCTTGGACACTCGAGTCCCAAGAAAGGCACGGGCAGCAGGCAAGCAGGGAAGCCGGAGCAGGAGTGGCAGCAAGGGGGTCAGTTGTGCTGGGCCCAGGGAGAGAGGGGGCCCAGAATGTGGTCCACATTACATTGTATTATATATTGAATGTGGGGGTAGGGGGGGGGGGGGGTATTTAGATGTCCCAGGCCGGGCCAAAGCTGTCAGCGGCCCTGCAGGCAGGCGGGTATTGGTGTGGGGGTTGGGGGTGGACGCACACTGCTTGCTTTGCTGCGTGGCTGGTGGAAATTGTCATAGAGGGGTGGCAACCGCCAAGCCTGGTACATTTTAAGCCGTGTATTTTAATTGCACACTCTATTTTCGAAGGGGACGTTATATACAGTATGTGTGGTGACAGCCTGATTTGTCCGACTGCCCTGGTCTCATCCCGATCACCTGAAACCGAGCTGCTCATGGAAAAAAAGATCTCCCTTACTCTCCTGGTGTAAGGCAATAAGGCGAGCGTGATTAAAAAATAATTTGTTGGTATGGCCCCACTTTTGGGTGAAAGCCTTGGTTCATATTTAGACTGACACAACACAACACATCAATGTTTTTCCACTGTGTTGCTATGAGGGCAATCGTGGGTAAGTGGTTAGGGCGTCAGACTTGTTGCTCAAAGGTTGCCGGTTCGACTCCCGACCCACCAGGTCGGTGGGGGAACAATTAACCAGTGCTCTCCCTCATCCTCCTCCATGACTGAGGTACCCTGAGTATGGTACCGTCCCACCGCACTGCTCCCTTTCAGGCGCCATTGGGGGCTGCCCCCTTGCACGGGTGAGGCATACATGCAGTTTTGTTGCGTGCAGTGTGCACTTGTGTGCTGTGGAGTGCTGGTCATAATGAAAATGGGAGTTGAAGTTTCCCAGTTGGGCTTTCAGTTCACTCCTTTCACTACCGTTAGCCTAGGAAGCTATACTAAACCACCAAGCTGTATGTAATAGTTTTGCCTGATGTGTTTTGTCTCGAAACGCACCATGCGGGAAGTCACTTGGCCATGAAATCTAGCCTGATTATCATGACTTTCAAGACTATAACAACTAACATTCTATAACAGGCATGGTTGACCCACCTCCTTCAGTTTGCTCCTGGTCCAGGGCAGAAAAGGCTGAGCCAAAATTTAAACCAAACATTTTCTTAGTCCCAATAGAACGTCACTGCCTTGATCATGCCTCTACCCAGGACCGTTGGAGATGCTCAAAGTTGATTGCTTCCTGACGAAGTGGGTGGAGTTCTCCTGCCAGGGGGAATTCGAATGTACCTGAACAAGCACTTTTCCTGAGCAAGTGTAGCAGAGCCCAAAGTGTTCTGTCACTGCGAGGGCGGAGACTGGTTAATGAAGTCTGTCCTTTTTGGTGAAACGCTGCCCGATGGCGTAAGTCATGTTAATCATAATCAACTCACAGATCAACACAAGACATCAATGTGTTTCTTTTTTAATATTTTTGTGTCTTTATTGTGAGCAGAACAGCTGAGCTTTCTGACAGGAAGAGAGTGGGAGAGGGCTAGGGTTACATGGGGTAGGGCTGGGATTCAAACCCGGCTCAAATCCGTTTGTGGTTGAGTGCCTTAGCGCACTGCACCACACATTGATGTCTCTCCCCTGTGTTGCCAACCGCGCTGAACTGGCTCTGTTCCTCCACTGGCACCAGTCGAAAAGCGTGAGGTGTTGATGAAAGCAGGTTATGTTGCTCGCTTGGCCATTATGTAGACTCATCCCCTGGGGAATCCACCATACATGTCACAGACAATGCTGGAGATTGAAGTGCCTGTTTTTGTGTGGATGCACGTGAGTCTGTGTTTTTGTGCATGCGTGTGCATGTGTGCATCTGTGTGTGTGTGCGCACAAGTGTGTTTGTGTCCCCGTGTGTGTGCTTGCGCGTGCGTGCGCGTGTGTGTGTATGTGTGTGTGTGCTGTAACTAGATTATCCAGCTGCTTTGATGTGTGACTCAGCAGATAGCCAAGGTGGTGCAGAGCCTCCCTGCAGCGCGATCTGCAGTACAGACCCATAGAGCTTTTCAAGCTGCTCCAGCACAGCACAACACACACACACACACACATGCACACACACACACACACACACATGTGTGCGCACCCACCTGTCCGCGCACCCACACACACAAGAGAACACACACGCACGCACACATACACACACACACACACACACACACACACGCCCAAAACACTATACAACACTGCACACAACACAACACACATATGTACTGCAAGGCACAGCATGGCACAACATATTTTTTTGCCAGTATAAACATGAAACATGTTCCATAATAATGCACAGTAATATGAATAATCTGACCTAAATAATCTTAACTACTACTACTCTTCAACACAGTCACACCCAACAGTAGTCCCTTCACAGCAGTCTGCCATGCTGCAACACTGCATCGAGCAGAACGAAAATTAGGGAGGGAGAGAGAGAGAGAGAGTAGGGGGAGAGAGAGAGTAGGAGATAGAGAATTAGGGAGAGGGAGAGTTGGGAGGAAGAGAAGAGAGGGGAGCAAAACTCACTTTTCATTAGTGAGCTCACCGCCAGAGTTCTGCAAAGAGGGAAAGAATATAGATTGGGGAGAGAGCAGAGCTTGTTTTCTCTTTTTCTGTCTGGTTTCTTTTTCTTCTGCGGATGGTGTTCTTCGATGTGTTTCTGCCAGTACAGTTCTGGATGCATGTATGAGAGGATGGAGGGGAAAGAAACTGCTGCTCCTGTCACTTACACAGTAAAAAAGAAAACATTGTTAAAGGTGCACTGTGTATGATTATGGTCAGAGTAGCTATTGCAACTCTGCCTATTATTGAAACTGTGCTATCTACTGCCAAACTTGATCTTTTCACGAATATTTACAAAACAATGAACTAATATTTAGGAGTATGACCAAAGTTCTGCAGCTAAAAATGTCTATTTCTGGAAATTCAAAATGGCGGACAATGGAGAGGATCCCCATTTTCATGTATGAAAAGTGCATTTTTCCCAGTCATAAAAAAAAAATAGAATTTGATGGTGGTGGTAACTAGTCATGAGAGAGGTAACATTTGTGAATGAGCAGCATGAATCATAAAAATAAACGACTAAAAATATTACCCTGTGCGCCTTTATTTCCATGCTTAGACACTACTCTAGAACCAAATACACTCTAGAAGACTCTAGAGAATCAGCTCTCTAAGTGTTGCATTAACAGTCATTTTTACTGTGAACTGCTGTCCCTTAGCTGTCTGATAACATATGCAGATTTCATTCATTCATTTATTCATTCATTCATTCATTCATTCATTCATTCATTCATTCATTCATTCATATTTGCCCGAACAGATTTGTTGCCTAGCTTGATCGTCTGTCAGACGCTCCGTGACACAGAAATGACATGTACAACCTCACAGATGGGGAGGCGCTGGCTTTTTTTCCTCTCTTTTTCCCTTCTGTCTCGTTTTTCCCGTTTATTATCTCTCTCTTGTCAGACAGCATGGGCATGCATCAAGGTCAAATGCCTTGTTTCACAACATTATTATATGTGTATATTGTGTTGTTTTGTGTTGCTGGTTGGTTTATTAACAGTTTTTTGCATCTTGGCTCTTTAGTATTTGTTTATAGACAAACAGACTGCAGGAAATGACAGAGCAACAGTCTTTATCGAGATGATAAAAAACACAGACTGGCATTTCATGGCATCATGAAACATCACCTGCGTCATATTGTGCCTGCTTTCGTCTTTTTCTTCTCTCTCTCTCTCTCTCTCTCTCTCTCTCTCTCTCTCTCTCTCTCTCTCTCTCTCTCTCTCTCTCTCTCTCCTTCTCTCTTTCTCCCTCTCTCTCTCTCTCTCTCTCTCTCTCTCTCTCTCTCTCTCTCTCTCTCTCTCCCCTTTTCTCTCTCTGCCCCCCCTCTCTCTTTCCACCTCTCTCTCTGCCCCCCTCTCTCCAGCCATCTCTCTCTCTTTCTCCCTCTCTCCCTCTCTCTTTGCACCTCTCTCTCTGTCTCCCTTGCTCATGACCCAGAAAGCGAGGATCAGACACCCACCACCAACTGCCATCATCGCTACAAATAGTGCCTGGCTGGCTGCATCACCGCTGTGCTGTGTGTGCCCACCCTGGATAGCGGAGGATAGTCACTCTGTCGAATCCTAGGGAAATTAGACTTCTCTTGTACTGTTTGCCTACCGGTACATACAGGACACTATCTAGCCTGCCAAGCCAGTTCACATCACAATAGCCCATTTTCAATGGGGACCAGGGAGCTGGTGCCAAGCTGAGAGTTCTGGGTCAGCATCCCCATGCTGTGTTTCTGTGGTCGCTGGGCCACACTACATTAGCCGGCCCGTGCCCTCCTAATGACGCAACAGCTTCAGCGTTGCTACCAGTCAGGTCAAGAGCAATGCAAGTACTTTCTGAGTTCCTGCAAATACAGGAACTCCTCACACTTTGTTGGGAAGCAAACAATCATTAGCAAACCAAGGGAGGTCATTTGGGAAATGCCGTTTGGGAAATGTCAATTGTTATGCTCTTGGCCAGACCAAGTCTTGAAGAGATTTGAAAGTCGATGATAATCAGGCTAACACTACATAGGAACAGCCACGACCCAATGAAGGAATCAATGTTGGTTTAAAAATAAAGAACAACTCGGAGCATCACAGATGGTCTTCATTTTTTGAATCAAGGATGCAAAAGGGGGGGAGAGGGGGGAGACCAAGACCATCTGTGATGCTACACATTATTCTTTATTTCTAATAAGATAGTTCCTTCTTCGTCGATGCATCAGATGAGAACAGAGGCATGAGGATTTACTTCCCATTATGGCATCAATGGTTGTTTTGGCATCAATGGTTGTCTTCTAAACTCAGCATGCAATTAATACTCGGCAGAGCTTCTACAGATAGAGTGAACTGTATGTGAATGAAATATGATGGCGCTTTGACCCGTCAGAGTGACAAACTTGTTTACCATAACACTACGCCCTGTGCATCATAGCAACCCTGTCGTCATGGTGTCAAGGCTGCCTGGCGACTCCATACAAGGATAGGCTGATATGATTGATCTGAACACATTTGGGACAAAGAATACTGATAGCTCCCCTACCGTGGCTGATATTGTAGGGCACACGTTTACCACTCGGCCAACCCGGGTTCGATTCTCGGTCCGGGTCCTTTGCCGGTCCTTCCCCAACTCTCTCTCCCAGCTCACTTCCTGTCTCTCCTTCACTATCCTGTCTCACAAAAACCAATAAAGGCTGAAAAGCCCCAAAAAAATACTTAAAAAAAAAAAAGAATACTGATAGCTAAATGGTACCTAGCATAGAAACTTAAATTGTTACCACTAGAGGTTGTGTACATTTCAAGGCTTTGCTGTTGTTGTTGTAAGTTCTTACAACTCTTAAAAACATACATTTTGTTGTGTGTTCATGTCTTCCTGCTCTCTTATTTTTGGGTCAAATCCTTTCACAGTGTATTACCATGAGACTCGCTCTTCACTTTGCCTTACGCAGACCAATTGGTATTTGCGCTTGGCCCACGACAGTTAACGACCTCTGTAATAATGTTCTTTGTGTGCTCTTGTAAAGACCGTACACCCACTCAAATCAGACGAGACCTCTTAAATCGCAAATAAAGTACAGGCAATAATGGGCCCGGGTTTTTTTTATTGCCTCAGAGAGACGCTTGGGCATGTAAGCTGCTCTCGTAAACCCCTGCTGCCTGCCCACACTGGTAATGCCAAATCATTGCCGCCAATCTGGGCTTTGTCTATGCCTAGAGAGAGAAGGGCGACATGGGGAAGCAATTTATCACAATACTGCTTTCCATTTCTGTTTTTTAAATTGTGTTACATTACACTTTGCTGATGCATATGCCGAAGCGGCTTATTACAGGATATAGGTGGCTTTGCTCAAAGGCTCCGCAGCCTGGATGTGGAAATCAAACCCATAGCCTTTTAATGACATGACCAACCCACTCAGGCCATGGCTGATCAACCATGCCTCAGGACTGTTGATTGATAATTGGTAATAATTTAATAATTTAGGGTTTTTTGTTCAAATTAAATTTGGGTGCATTTTTTGGAAAAGCCTGGAATACATGGGCATTGACTAATTAATACCCACACCCACAGCAATGTTTTGATGATTGCAGGTTTATAATTGTGTTCTGAAAGTACGTTCTGCCCTGAAAACTCAGCAGATAGATTTAATTTAATTTAAAATATTTTTCCACTCTTGTCTAGCACCTCTGTTTACGCCACCACCACCCACCCACCAGCAATACCTCCCTTTGTAAATTAGAACTCTGTATCACTTTGTTATGAGAGTGTTAATGAGCTAGAGGGTATTGCATCACGCTGTCACAACTTCCCTCTTTGTTCCTCTCTCTCTCTCTCTCTCTCTCTCTCTCTCTCTCTCTCTCTCTCTCTCTCTCTCTCTCTCTCTCTCTCTCTCTCTCTCTCTCTCTCTCTCTCTCTCTCTCTCTGTCCATCTGTGACTTTCCCTTTATCTCTCATGTTCTCTCCTGCCTCTCTTTCTGGTTCGCTTTCTGGTACTGTGACTCTCTCCCCGTTGCTCTCCCCTTTGTTTGAATGCAGTACATCAAGCTCTTCCTTTGATAACCATATATTACTGTAAATTCCCTTCTCCCCCTCCCCCCAGTGATCTGCTGATATGTATTGCACTATTGTCAGTCCACACTGCAGAGGTGGACTGTTGATCACAGCCGGATGGCCATATACACTGCAGAGGTGGACTGTTGATCACAGCCGGATGGCCATATACACTGCAGAGGTGGACTGTTGATCCCAGCCGGATGGCCATATACACTGCAGCGACACGCTTTTGTTATTGTAACATCTCCAGATGAATGAAGCCTTCGGCTGTGTAAAAACCTATCCAGTTCAGCAGTGAGAGGCCACACTCTTAGATGTATATACAGTAAGTCTTACAAGGTGGTTTATTCAGAAAGCACAGTTCTAAAATACAATTAATGGGAAAATATGATGCTACAGATATTATGATGACATACGGGCAGCTGTGGCATAATAGGTAGGGAGGTGGACTTAAGATCATAAGGTTGCGAGTTGGAATCCTGCCCTTACCTCTCCCTACACCCCCATCCATGGCTGAAGTGCCCTTGGGCAAGATACCCAAGCCCACATTACTCCAGGGACTGTAACCAATACCCTGTTAAATAACTCTAAGTTGTTGTAGATAAAAGCGACTGCTAAGTGTGACATACAAAAACAGGTGTTTTTGCAATCTCCAATGTCTCACATTCAAACTATCTTCTCACTACTGCATTGCAGTGCCACATGCGCTGTGTCTCAGCTGGCTGGTTATCCATGCATACAGCAGTGATGTCAACGTGCCAGATGAGGTCACACATTCAAAGTGATGTGCTGCCTGCAGCCCTTAACTCAGTCCACTCTCCTTTGTACTAGTCACCTACTTTCTTGTTGTCTCCCTTTGCGTGTGGGTGGAAGGGGGAGGGAGACTGATGCAGCATCATCCTGATATGCAGCACAACTCAGCGGCCAGGTCATCAGGGTTAGATGTCCTGCTTTTACCAATTTAAAGGAACAGTCTGCCGTTTTTTGATTTTCACATACTATTTACAGTATTTCCTGGTATTGAACATGAATGTGCGTATCATTTTCTTCTCAGTGTGTTCATTACTTAGATTTATTACCTCTGTCTGTCTGTCTGTTTGTCTGTCTGTCAGCAGGATAACTCAAAAAGTTATGATCGGATTTTGATGAAATTGGAGTTGTTGGAAATGGCACAAGGAGCAAGTGATTGAATTTTGATTGTGATCCGGATCACGGTTCCAATCCAGGACTTTTTTTAAAAAAGTTTCTTCACCATTGCAGGATAGGTCGAATTTTGACATTCCAGTTTCTAACTCCACAAAAACAAGGCAGAAAGACTTGAGAAAAAAGGGAGTAACATAGTCAAATAAATGTGCTATCAAACAGCTTCCTTGGCGGAGGTCTGCACTCTCTGAGTGCATTTGTAGTTAGCATTAGAGTCATTAGCATCATATTTCTTAGCATGCAGAGTTTATAGTAGTAAGGGCAACTGTCCTCAACTCATTGCCTCTCCACAGGGGTGCCCCAAGGGTCGGTGCTGGGACCCCTCCTATTTGCCATGTACACTACTTCTACCACTACCACTACCACTACCATGTTGTCCATGCTCACAGCTTCTCCTACCACTGCTATGCTGATGACACACAGCTGTATCTGTCATTTGATCCAGAGGACTCCACTGGCTCTGCACGTATCTCAGCCTGCCTCTCTGATATAGCTACATGGATAAAGGAACATCACCTTCAGCTAAACCTAGCTAAAACTGAACACCTGGTGATCCCAGCCAAGGACTTGTGCCATGATCTTAAACTTATTCTTTGCTACGTCTTCTTCTTTACTCTGTGTAGGACAATGCTATCAGTGTTGCAACTGTACACTGTGCCTTACGCTGTTCTTGCTTACATTTCCTTGTAAGTCGCTTTGGCCAAAGGTGTCTGCTAAATGCTATGTAATGTAATGTAAAAGTGTCTGTTCACTAGTCTCTGCTCTCTGAGGGAGCCCAGGCCTATACTCATGAACGGTGTGACGTTTTCCATGTGCGTTACGCCCATTTGTGGGGGAAAACGACCCATGCAAGTCAATTGGTGATGTTGGGGTTTAATAAACGAAAGATAGGGACATGTAGACCAGCGTTGTTCACGCACAACATGCCGAAAACGTGTTGTGTTACCGGCTGTTCAAATAATAGCCAAACAATAGCCGTGGCTGAAGCATGGAATGTGTTCATTTAGACTAGCCGATGTGGCATGTAAGTCAATGAGACATTCGATTTGTTTTCACCCATAAAGGGGCGTAACGCAAATTTAAGAGCAAAGTACCCGGATGGCCGTTCATGAGTATAGCTGGGTGCCTCAGACGCTGGTGACGATGGTCCACAGCTCCGCTCGCCTGATGAAGCTGACAGCTATTTATGAGCTCAGCTGATTTGGCTGTTACTTCATCAGCTCTGTGTAATGAGAGGACCAGCTAAACTTAGCCTCCCTCGGCACTTCCACCTTCCACAAACACACACACACACACACACACACACACAGACATGCAAACACAAACAACGCACACACATACATACACACACAGAGATATGCACACACTAACACACACATGTACACACACTCACACACACACACACACACACACACACACACACACACACACACACACACACACACACACACACACACACACACACACACACACACACACACACACACACACAAACACACACACACACAGACTTGCACAAACTAGCACACACAACACATGCACACACATGTACAGTATACACCCGCATGCACGCACATACACACACACATACGTACAGTAAGCTATACACACACACACGCACGCACGCCAGTAGGCACTTTCCCTGAAGTGCAAAATTCAAGCTCTCAAGATTACACCCATATGCAAACTCTCTCTCTCTCTTTCTCTTTCTCTCTCTCTCTCTCTCTCTCTCTCTCTCTCTCTCTCTCTCTCTCTCTCTCTCTCTCTCTCTCTCTCTCTCTCTCTCTCTCTCTGTCTCTCAAAGCACACACTCACACTAACACAAGCACACCGAATCATGCATACACACACAAATGTGGAGGAAAATGTATGTGAAGATTTGCAGTAGTGTTCAGGACAGTTCTTCAGATATTACCACCCCAAGGTGTTTGACATGGCAGCTGTTAGTCATTAGATGTGATCAGTGGCGGACTTTTCATTAGGCAAACCTAGGCAATTGCCAAGGGCCCCAAACAAATCTGACCTCCATGGGGGCCCCAACTGTCACATCAGTGGCGGTAAACACACAAAGTGGGCCTGATCTTATTTTTGTCACTTATGTTACAGTTTTTGCCTACTGCTTGCACACAATTTGCAAAATTTCGCTCATAGAGTCAAAACTCTACACACAAGCCAATTACTCTCAACACTTCAAGATAAACCCTTCACATTTATGGCAGCATGAAACTCTGCTTCCAAAACCTTAACATTGCCATAAAAACTCAACAATCTTTTGTCAAAGCCTCATTTTCATGTCAAAAGACACACATTAGCACCAAATGAGAAAATAAATTAGATCAATGTGAAAACAGTTGTCTACTTAATACAAAACACAGCGGTCTTTCTTTTTGTGACAGTCTATTCAGACTCACAGAATGTACATATTCACAAGACCCCAAAATTCAATACTGTACATTACATAACTGCACCTTACAGTACAGGATATTACTAAACCGAAGCAAAATATAAACAGTAGGCCTACATCACTCAACAGTGTGTAGGTGAGCTTATGAACCACTTGTTTGTGTATTGGGTATATTCACAAATGTTCAAACATCTAAATATGATACGAGACACAATATGCAGCTGACATCTACATGACATCATCAAAATTATATCATGTTCAGTCAGGTTGCTCAAGTGTTTGCTTGGTTGTGTTCTGAAAATGACACTATTACGTGTATTTCTACAAACTATCATGTTCATACCTAACATGTGATGATGAAGACAAAAGGCTACTCCTGGCATCAGGCTAGGTTTTACAGAACTTGAGTCAGTCAATGCCATACTCCATATCTTCCTCTTTAGTACCATTGTGATATTTGTTGTTTTGTTTGAGTGTAGGAAGATGTGAATTTAGCAAAGAAGCAATCAAAGTAAAACAAATAAATGCAAAATAAAATAAGTGCAATGCAATATAAAGAATGCAACTTTGTAACTGGCAGAACAGTGGTTAATTTTGAAAGCATGTGTTTTATTGTCGGTGCCTAAATCTTGTCATACATCCAGTGTGTTTTGTTTTTTAACAGATGTGTTTTCCCAATGATATGATGAGTGTTCATTTTTTAATGGAGTGTCTTATGAAGGAAAAAGTGTGCAGTGACATGAGCAAGTGTGTTGCATAAAGCAAAATGTGTGTTGCTGAATTGCTACTACAGTGTTAAGCAGAACTTTTGTTTAAGGTATGGACACACTGTGTTTAAGTTATGTTACCAACAACTTAACAATATGCTATTTTGGTCTAAGCATCAGCCTATAGTGTTCAAGCAGTAGGCAAATACTGTAAGTCATCGAAGATATAAATGAGAAAACACAGTAAAAATAGCACCAAAACACAGAATTGTATGTCTCTATGATGACTTTTGAGGGCCCCAGGCTTATATTTCGCCTAGGGCCCCAAAATGGCTTGCTCCGCCCCTGGATGTGATAGAGGCCTACTGAGTGCCCACACCAGAGGATACGTCATAATCGTGTGAGGGACAAGTCACGTGTATTTGACATTTCTGTGAAACTGATGAATAGTTTCACGTTTAAAGAAGTGACCGCATAATTGTAAACTCCTGGCTGCAATAACGCATGGGCCTGTCAGTCACACAGGACACTATTCAATAGGTGTTACATGACGTACATGACATTACATTTAGCAGACACTTTAGACCTCAGGGACATACAAGGAGGACATTCAAGCAAGTACAGAGTCTCACCCTTCTCCTCTCATCCCTTCTCCTCTCATCTCCTCTCGCCCTTCCCCATCTCCTCTCCCCCCTTCTCTTCTCTGTTCCTCTGATTTCATCACCCCCTTCCCCACTCCTCTCATCTCCTCTACCTGCTCCTCTCTTATTCTCCTTTTCACTCCTCTATTCTCTTCATCTCTTATGTCCTCTCCTTTCCTAATAGTAGACCATGCAACATGTGATGTCTCTCTCTTCTTGTCATCTCTCCTCTCCTCTCCTCGGTTCTCTTCTCCTCATACTAGACCATGTGATGCGAAGTGTGACGTCTCTTCTCCTCTTTCTTCTTCTCCTCTCCACTCCCCTCCCTTCCCCTCCTCTCCTCTCCTCTCCTCTCCTCTCCTCTCCTCTCCTCTCCTCTCCTCTCCTCTCCTCTCCTCTCTCCTCTCCTACTAGTAGACCATGTGATGCCAAGTGTGACGTCTCTTCTCCTCTCTCCTCCTCTCCTCTCCTCTTCTCTCCTCTGTTCTCCTCTCCCCTCTCCTCCTCCTCTCCTCTCCTCTCCTCTGTTCTCTTCTTCTCATAATATAAAGCCCGTGTGATGCTAAGTGTGATTTCTCTCTTCTCCTCTGTCCTCCTCTCCAAGGCGCTGTGTGGCTGCACCATCAACATTCCCACCATCGAGAACCGGGTGATCCCGCTGGCGTGCAACGAGGTCATAAAGCCAGGCACCACCAAGCGGGTGCGTGGCGAGGGCCTGCCCAACCCCAAGAACCCCTTGGTGCGTGGAGACCTGGTCGTGGAGTTCCAGGTGCGCTTCCCCGACAGGATACCCCCACAGTCCCGCGAGATCATCAAACAGCACCTGCCACAGTCTTAAAAGTGTCGACTTCGTTTGGGACTTCTTTTGGAGTTGTTCATTCAGTTTTGTTTGTTTGGGTTTTTTTGTTTTGTTTGTTTGTTCGTTTCGTTTCGGAACTACTTTTTTGTTTTGTTTGTTTATTTGCTTTTGTAAAGAAGAGGAAAGAAAAGGAAAAAAAGAAAAAAAAATACAAAAACATTATACCGTCATATACCTTATGGCTGTTGTTACACAGATGCTAATATATAATTTGAAGACGGACAAAAGAACGCACACACACACGAGAGTGTGCCAAGAGGAACCTCACTTCTTTTTTTCTGCCTTTTTTTGAATTGCTGTTTGTACACATAGAAATGGATAGACGCTGGCCTATTTTTTTTTTAATCCAGGATATTTTGTAAGGATACCCCCTTTTTTATTTACGCTTTTTGCCCCCCATTTGTCTACGGAATAAGGTTTATAAGGCAAACGTTCCATTTCATACGTCAGTTGGATATTTTTTGCTTTTTTTAAAATCATGGATGTTCTCCAAAGAAGCGTGGAAAAACTGTTTTGTCTTTGAATCAGTTGAATCAGCTGTTTTGCGTGAACTTTCAATTTCCCGATCACTGAAACATCGATCCATAACAGATCCCATCATGGTGAATGGACTAATATCTCATCTAATTGATTATGTCTTATTCCATCCTTCAATAAATAACAAACATCACCACACACAGCTAGAGTTCATTTGCAGTCACAGTAAAGGCTATCAGGACTCGTAACCCACCACATCAGGGGCCTATACTGCAGCACTGCTTCAGGAGTAAACCAGGTTAAGTTAAGAGGTAAATCATCTAATAGAAGAGCCTGGAGTCCTCATTTTCTTAACTCAGGCTCTATGATTTACCTTTTAACTTAACCTGGTTTACTCTTGAACCAGCTTTGTAGTAGGCTATAGGCCTCAGGTGGTGTTACAATAAGCAATTCTCAGAGCCCAAACCAATCAAGGTGCTTATTGTCAGAAGTGTCAAAAATTCGGTACAGAAGTAAAAAAAACAAAAAAAACCTCTGCCACAGTTTCCTTCAAACACAGGTGAGTAGCTTGTCTACCTGTCGTGAGTGCTCAAGAGGATCAGCTGATTTAGAGCTGGTTGGATCAAATTTGTGGCTCGGTTTTTTACCTTCTGAACCCAGGGTTGACATCTCTGTATGCTTATTGTGTCGTGTGGCAAACTGCCTTAACCTTGCGGTACATACGCTATGGTACACATTTGAATCACATTTCACACTGGGTGAGTGCCTTAACTTGGCTACAACCAGCATTCCTTTTTTTATATATAGTAAAAAAAAAGTGCTGGGAAACATGTCAATCACACAATAAATAGTAATAGCACAGGAGCAATCTTGCGCTTACGTGATCAAATAACATACAAACGCACACTTGACAGTGTATATTACAGTTTTCATATTCCTTGACTGTCGACAGCCTCTGATCTCACCGTCTTTCGGATCAGATGGGTTTCTGTTGGCAGCAAACGTAGAACAACCTACCGGTGTCAGTTTGGGCTCAAATCACAAACACCACTGAATATTCTCTGTCACTGAGCATTCCAGAAATCTCCATGGCTATACAGTAGTCAGAAAGACGGGTAGCTTGCCGCCATGGAGAGAGGAGAATGTGTGTGTGTGTGTGTGTGTGTGTGTGTGTGTGCGCGCTGCTTGCGTGCGTGCGTGCATGTGTGTAAATCAGAAAGGCTTATTGACAGAGTATGCTCAGTACTGTGTTGCTTAGAAATGAAACCACAGTCAGTGAGAACACACACTGTACATGTTGTTGAAGCTAGTGTACTGGCAGGGGGCAGGGGGTTGGTTTGCTTCTCACTGCAACTTGGTGCTTGTCATTTCTACATTTCATTTCATTTTTTTAAGGAACAGTGAAATGCTGTTTGTATTTTACAAAACAAATGTTATTGTTAACAAATGTTAGCAAATGTTATTAAACCTGTTTTGTCTGCCTTTGCTAAATTTTTACCTGATGTTGTTGACATTTCAAATGTTTGAAGGACATTTCCAGAAACCTCTTTGTATTAGCAAAGCTTGACCCAGTCAAGTCTTATGTTAGGTCTGCGAACGAGCCTGCAGGATCTCCAAACCTACTCTGAAGAATGTGAAGACGGCTGTAGAATTGAGAGATGGATTTATCACTGGCAGTAGCATGCATTCAATTGGACTGGATCCTTATAGCCTCATCGGTTGTGTGTGAAGCAGTCCTATTTAGATATCAATCTTTGCTTTTTTATTTTTTCCCCTACACCAGTCCTGCTTGGTGCTTGTTGTTCAGACACAGTTGTTGACACAGCGAGAGACATGGAGGGTGGATGACATATTAAAATGTTCAGACACAAGTCACTGTGACTGGCCTTGCAGCTTCTGGTTCCATTTATTCTATTCCTATATAAGCTGTACATTTTTTACAGTATTTCCCCATAGAAGTTGACAGTGGATTGAAGGGGCCTATAAAGCATGCTTACAGTGATGGAAAGAAAAAAGGACGTGTTCATGGTGAATCGGAAGAAACTTTTGGATGTATTAGATGGATTGGATTCGATGGATTTGTGGGGGTGGGGGTGGGGGTGGGGTTGGGATGCGGGTACTGGGACAGCAATCCAGATGTGAGTCTTGTGTGTCTGTGCACCCGCAAATCTGACCTTGGGGCTAAAAGGAGAACTGGGGCCAATTTCAGCATGCTGTTACATTGGTCACGCTGCCCTTGTCTTGACAGTAGCCAAAGACGCTTCGTTTTTTTTGTTCAGCTTTTTCCGAACCACTGGCCAGCTAATGGGAACATGGGCTTGTTTACATATTGTTTGAGATCTCTTAACATACAAAATATTGTGAAGTCAAGAGAGGGTGTCAGAGGCATGCTGAAGTCTGTTTAAAAGTTCTTTATTGAAACATGGACATCAAACTGACGTGTTTCAGTTGTGTGAGACCTTCTTCAGGGCCTTCTAGGCCCCAATAAGGTCGCACACAAACAAAACATGTCAGCTTGATGTCCATGTTTCAATATAGCACTTTAAAACAGACCGGAGTGTCTCTTGTCTTCACGGTTTGCATTTTTGGATACCGATGAGCACCTGAAGATTTTTACGTGATTACCCCACAGACACAACTTATTCCTCTCCCCGCAATACTCAAAATATTATTCCAAATGTTACGCAGCATCAGCAGACAGGCACAACACAGCACTAACATTTGAGATGATATTTGGAGCATGACAAGACATTTTAAGCATAAACAATACATATGAAATCAACCCATGCCTTCAACAGCTGACCAGGATCTTGGAAAAGGCTAAACAAAAGGTTCTCCTTTGAAGTGAGACACTAGCAGCAGGTCTCCTCCTCATTAGGTTGTTTGTTAGTGCAAGGTTGAGGCATTCTGCAAATGGTGAACAATGAATGGAGAATGAAGCCACAGGGATGGCTGAATGGAGAATAAACTTTCCAGTAGAGGTATCGCACCTTTGGACTTAATGCCTGATGGGTATAGATTCCAATGGGTAAGCTGGAAGCAAGCAAGGGGAACTTGCACACCTTAATATTGACACAATAGTACTTTAATTGCATTTTAGAAACGTTCCAGCCACAGTCAGACCATCATCAGTCTGACAATAAAATTATACTATTGCATCAGCATTAAGGTATGAGAGTTCCTCTTCAGTGCTTCTACATGGGGAATGAAGGCACAGGGGGTGGTATGGATGTTTTCATGGATCTATTGTCCGACTGTCTGAATGGATTTTTTCCTGATCGTGTCAAAGAATCGGGGCTGAAAGTGAGAATGTCTTTGGAAATCTTACAACCTGTCAGTATTCACACAGTGTGTATGTATGAACCCCCTCAGTGTTTGATAAACCATTTTACAGTGAAACGAAATAAACCATAACATTGAGTACATTTGTATAGATGTCAGTGGACTGAATCTCAATTGTGTGTGTGTGTGTCTGCATATGTGAGTGTTTTTTTCCCACCACCATGTTCCTTTAGTATATGAGTAGGTGTTTTTTGTGCATCTGATCGTCATTTTCTTACGGTAATTTACCCCTATGTCATTCATCCTAGTTGTGTCAATCACAGTGCAATGATGCCACATTTCATGTGACTCCAATCCTTTTAACCTTTTAATTCATAAAAAAATATGAGGTGTCATTTTAGGATGTTGTATTTCTTTTGCTACGTTGTAAACATTTGTGGGTTTCCGTATCTGGTGCACTAACTGGCTAGTGTGTCACTTGCATGACAGAAGGCAGACTGTCTAGCAGCGTAATCATTTGGTGTGTTTAAATGCTACGTCAGCGCTGTGGAATTGGAATGACAGAATGGCCCCCGCGGAATGCCACCAGTGCTGAATTCCTAGACAGCCTCGCTAGTGGAGAAAGAGTTCCAAGCTATTATCCCCCAACTGCCTTACGCCCCCCTCAACCCCCCAGACAGACAGACAGACAGACAGAGCTCCCTCAGGGATCACGCAGGGCTCATTAGTCATTACACCCCCCCACACACACCCCCCAACTGCTGTCTTCTCCTGCAGAGATTAATCGCTGGGCTCATTTCGATGTGTGGGAAAAGTACTAAAGCTATTACCCACAACTGCCTTCCACCCCCCCACACTTGTACCCAGGGGTCGTATCAGCAAATTTTGAGCCCTATGTACATTCAGCTCCAATGGACCCCCCAGCTGTAAATGTACATAAATCGGACTGTGCGTGGGCCTCCTATAAACAATGGGTCCTAGTGACTCAGTCACACTGAACCTCCCTGCATGTCCGAGCCCCAGCCCACCGGCCCTGCCCATCTACACCACTCTGGACAGAGCTCCCCTCAGGGCCCAGCGATCAGCGACACAACTGTGTGTGCATGGTGTTCAGACTAGGAGTTCATCGCAATGTGTGGAAAAGGTCCTACAGTTGAGTTCATATCCCCACTGCCTATTACCAGTGCTTTAAGTGGGCCAGTGTGAAGTACTGGCACTTTTGAGTTTTAACGGGACTAGTCAGTTTTTTAGGTGACTACCGGCCCCCAACCATATACGTGTCCCTACTGTATGCCCCCACCAGCCCGGGTCCCTCCAGACACACTACCCTCAGGGCCAGGGCTCTTGCTACTAACCTCAAACCAACTGAATGACTTGGACACCCCCCCACCCACACACACACACACTGCCTTCCATCCCCGGCTTACATATACTCTCCACCCCAAGCCTACATGTTCACCCACCAGCCTACTGCCCCTGTTCCCCCCACACAGACCTCCCACCGATCGGGGCTGCTGTGATGGAGGTGGGGTGGCACTGAGGCACACACCTCATGTAGATGTGGGAATGGCACGTGTGATGTCATAGCCCCCACTGGGGCCCGAGAAGGCAGCAGGCTGTTGGGATATTAAACCCTGGCCACATGCCAGACACATGGCTGCTGCTATTAGGGAGGGTAGACCCGTCACTGTCAGTGGGAGTGGGAGTTGTCGTGTGTGTGTGTGCGTGCGTGCGTGCGTGTGTGTGCGCCCGCGTGTGTGTGATGGGGGGAAGAGATCGGGCTCAGCTTTGTGACTTGTTAATTTGTGTTTGTCATTGAGAAGATCGATCTACATTCGAATGTGCTGGCTTCTAATGCGATGCTGTCTGCAGTGGCTTGCAAAAATAGCCTCTACTGCCTGAGAAGATTGATTAACTTGAAGAAGTTGCATAGTGCTGCTTTAATTCTAGAGCATTCTGTGAAGCCCAATGATATTGAATATGATTAATAAATGCTGAAGGTTGTTGATGAATCTGCAGTAGGCCTATAACTATCTGCCCCTTTTTACACTGGTCAACAAGTTCATATCAACACACCATCATTTTCATAGTTTGCATTTTGTATGAGCATCACTTGCATTCATCACTGTGAAAGTAGCCTGACTATCGCCAGATCTTTTTGTATTTCTGCTCAGATCCGTGAGCTCACACAAGGTTCTAGAAGACTCACCATGGCCTGCTCCCAAACCAAAAAGCAGAAGTACCAATGAGGATTGCTGGATTTTCATAGATATGACAGTCAAAATTTACACGTAGCGGAGAAGGGGGGAGATAAGTAAAACGCAACAGTTGTTTCAGCAACAATGGCTGCATCGACATTGATTGTTATTTTAACTGTATTTTCTAATCTGTGAGTAGTTAAAGCAGCAGCTCATTAAAAATGTCAGACGAGTGTTTACCTAATCATGTGTGAGGATTTTTTTTATAAAACCACACCTTTGGTGACCTACACTTAACTCCAGATGTCCGCGATAGTCGGGTTACTGTGAAGGGCGCAGGCTGATGAATTTGCCGTAGTCCTGCAGCTACACAGCTGTTTTTAAAATGGTCAACAATTTCATATCAGCATCCCACACTGTAAAACTATGTAGCCCGTTAAACATTAAAAAAGGTAAATTTCCTTGCTGCCTTAAGTTTGTAAGTTAACTTGAGGTTTAACTCAATTCTAGGCTTACTCAAGTTGAGTCCACTTACAAACTTAAGTCAGCAAGGCAACTTAACTTCTTACATTTAACTGACTTGCAATGTTTTACAGTGTATCATTTTAATGTTTTGTAATTTTTCCATCTCTTTTCATGCTTGCGCTTTGTGGTTTCAGAGTCATTTTGGACTCTTAATGGGCTGTAGCAAACACCATGGAGTGCTAAAGTTCCACTTGCATTCACTGTGACATACTCAAGATGGCCACTCCTGAGGTTGATGTGAAATTCTGCACACGTTTCCTGTCTGTTGCAGAGCGAAGGGGGAAAAGTTTCTGCAAAGTCACTGTGCATGTGAGGAGGTATAACAACCCTCCCCCTCCTCCTCTCTTCCCTCTGCCTCTCTCTCTATCCCTCC